>NC_133619.1:450471020-450496020 GCF_048593235.1 Sminthopsis crassicaudata
AAGCAAAAGATCCTCCTCTCAATGAATTAACAGTTTGTATGGAAAAAAAAAAGACATACAGGATAAATTGGAGATAAACTCAGAGGGAAGACACTCACATTAATGGGAATTGGTAAAGAGGCAGCCCATTCAACTCTCCAATAGCTCTAATTAAGACAATTTTCATTACAAGTCTAAATCTATCTCTTTTTAACTTCCACTCATTGCTCCTAGTGTTGCCTTTGGGTACCAAAAAGAAGAAGTAATCCCTCTTCCACATGGCAGCCTTTCAAGTACATGAAAGCAGTTACCATGTTCCCCATGAGTCTTCTTTTCTCTAAGCTGAACATATCCAAAGTTGGCTGAACCAATCCCCATTTGTGGTGAATTTGAGAACCTTAACTATTCTGTTTATTTTCTTTTAGACACACTCCAGGTTAACCTGTTCTTCTTCAACTGTGGTTTGAAGAACTAAACATAATCCTTCAGATGTGTTCTTAGTTGGGCAGAGTAATAGCAGGCTATCATGTACTTATTTTCTAAGTAATGTCTTTCAAAGCCACCAAAGATTGCATTAGCTTTTCTGTCTGTCATATGTCACATTTGATTCAGATTGAAGTTATAGTCCACTAAAACCATCAGATCTTTTTCCAGCAAATTGTTTTCTAACCATACAAAAGAATTTGTATTTGAAAAGTTGATTTATTTTTTAAAATTTTATTTTCACCAATTACATGGAAAAACAATTTAAATATTTTTATTCAAATTTTGAGCTTCAAATTCTCTCCCTCTCTTTCTCCCTCATAAAGTTGATTTCTTGAAATTAAGTAGAACTTTTTTTTAAACCTTGACTGTGCTTTCATATACTTCTGAAAAGAAATTTCCTCTACTAGTATAAATGGGAAATTATCCTTCAACCTATTTGCATGGGTCACACAAAAGTAAAGTGATTTGTTAAGGTCATATGGTAATTATCAGAAGTAGCATTTGAATTCAGTTCTTCTTACTCCAGAGTTAGTACTTTTACTACTGTGTCACTACCTACCTAAAAAAGGGTAGTCTAGCTTATTACCAATTATGACTTAAGCACAAGTGCTGCTGAAAAGATCATGCATCTGAACAGAATTGGACTGCTGATGTATTAAAAGTGAGAAATAACAGATATGTACAGCCCAAGTTCTACCAAGGTATCCATATAATATAGAGGCATGTTAAGTAAATTCTTGATGGAGGATTTGTGAAAAGGCATGATGAAGAATCACATAGGATGAGAAGTCATGTTGGGTGGTGATCTGTACTGTTACAGGGAGTACCAACATCAATAAAGTCAGGAATTTAAAGTATGATCAATATTCCATATGGGAATATATATGGGAAACTAAAGGATGAAATGATATAATTGTGAAATTGGGAATTATTCATTGACAAAGAAGATGGCTTCTAAAAAAAGAAAGAAAAAAGCTCAGTGTGATGGCATAAAGAGATCTGCTATGGGCTCATATTTTTAAAAGGTTATTATATTCACAAGATAAAAGTGAGGAGAGACAACTAAGGGCAGATACAGAAGTTGTGTGATCCTTCAAAAATTAAATCAAAAAGGCTAAATCCTGTATAAATTTGGGTTTATAATGTATTCTAGAAAATTTTAAAAGGGGTTTTTAGGTTACTATGTATAAGAAGGAAGAAATACTCCCTTCTTGAATGGGACCAAGATAAACTGTTTGAGAATGACAGGATAATCTGAATAGATACACAAATATCCAAACTGAGCTGTGATTTTATTGATTAGTATATTAGCTCACAACACATCCATGACTGTTCATTCTACATGGCATTGGTCTATATCCTCCCATAAATTCACCACAGGGATTCTACTATCAGTGTCCCAAGGCTCAGATAAGATAATGGATGTAGAGTACTTTGTTAACCTTCAAATCCTATATAAATGCCAATTATCATCATCATCATCATCATCATCATCATCATCATCATCATCATCATCATCATTCCTATTAGCCTTTATTCTCCAGTGCTTTAGTGTGGTGATGATTTCCTACTGTGAGGCTCTTACTATACTTCTCATAAATTAATAAACATTTACTAAGTATCCACTACGGGCTAAGCATGTTGCTAAATGTTGGGGAAACAAGAGACAAAAAACAGTCCCTTCCCTCAAGGAACTTACAGTCTATGAGAAGGAGCTTACAATTTAATGGGAACTCCAGTTGAGAGCATAACTAATATTTAATAAATTATTGGAGGGGGTAGGGCATTCTATGCACACTTTTTAAAAAATTAATCTATAATTAACATTTTTTAAGTCTATACAAGGGCTATTAGGTGTACGGTGGATAAAATTCTTGGCCTGATTTCAGAAAAACTCATCTTCCTGAGTTCACATCCATGTCTCAGATCTTTAGCCATTTGACTCTAGACAAGTCACTTATCCCTTTTTGCTTCAGTTTCCATAGCTGTAACTGTTTACTTCAGTTTCTTCATCTGCAAAACGAGATGGAGAAAGAAATGGCAAAGCACTCCAGTATCTTTGTCAAGAAAACTACAAATGCAATCACAAAGAGTAGAACACAATTGAACAACATCAAAAGTCTAAAAAAAATCAACAAAATTATAAATCAAACACTGATTTATGACTTCCAATTTTGGAGGTATAAATGCCCACACTGAAAACTTAACAATTAGCTTTCTAAACCAATAATAGCTGGGTCTAGCACAACGCTGAGTTCCACATTCTGTGTGAAAACATCCTTGCTTTTTCCCAGCATAAAAAAAATACAAGCAGAACATTCAGTCTTTCCACTTATTATCCATAGCCACTTGCATGTGTGTAGAAATACATATATATATATACATATGTGTGTATATATATATATATTTATACTCACACATGCACATACACATATACCTATACCTATATATACATATACACACACACATATATATACATCTATATATATAATATATATATATACATGCACATTAATACATATCTATCTATATTCATGTACACATATACATACATACATGCATATACACACACACATTTGTGCCTGAATTCATTGTCCTAGCGTATTACTCAACTTTAAATTCTTTGTTAAAGTCTGTTTACAGAGTGGAAGGTGCAATGTCCCAAGCTTTGGGGATTTTATACAGCTGTTTTAAGAGAAAATTCTAGGAACCTGATCACAAGCACTCTTTTCTGCCCTGAAACTCTTAGGAATATCCCTGCTCCACTGTAACTGTAAGATCTAGTGAGCTAAAGCAACAGAGTCCTTCCTCAATGCTAATAAAGAAACTTCCTGTGGGCTGAGGTCTCTTCAGACTGCTGCAGCCACTTCTGACCATGCCCATTCTTGGTTTGCTGGTTTCCCAAGGTCCTCTCACCCTATTGACAAACCTTTCCTGCCCACCTTCCAAGTCATCTTTGCTATCTCTGGGCTGAAAGATCTAGATACTGTCAGCGCTGCTGCTGACTTAGAGGTGCTTTGCTGGTGCGGTAACTGGGACTGCACTGGAGCAGCCTACACAGGGACTGTATGCTGGACTCCCACCCTGGTGCCTCAGACCTTTCTTGTTGACCTTCTTACTTGCCATTGGCTGAAAAATTATTTTACTCTGTCTTTTTGTGTGTTCCGATGCTCTAAGATTTGTTTAGAGTCATTACTTAAAGGAATGTAGAGCTGTTTGGGGGAAGAAAATGGGGAGTTTCTACCTTTACTCTACCATCTCCCCTCAGTTTTTTCTTCCCATTTTTAGAACCATACTAAAATCAATTCTATCATTGCTTTTGTATCAGTCCTTTCCATGTAACTCCATTCACCATCCCTACTATCCCTACAACTGTTTGAAATAAAACCTTTATTAGACACCATTCCTCTCTATGTGTTGTTTCCCTTTAGTAGAATATATACTACCTATAAGGAGAAACTGTCTTTGCTTCTGTATTTTATCCTTGGTGCTTAGTATGGTTCTTGCACCAAAGTAAGCAGGAATTTAGTAATTTTTAAAAATTCATTCAATTAGTCATTAAGGATTTATTAAATTGACAATGTGCCAAGCGAGGTGCTAAGCACTAGGGAAACAAAAAAAAAAGATAAAGGGCAGTCTCTGCCCTTAAGGAGCTTACAATCTAATGAGGGAGACTACATATGAACATCTTTGTACAAGCAAACTATAGAGAGAACATACAAAAATAATCATCAGGAAGAAAACTTTAGAATTAAGGGATTAGGAAAGACTTACTATTTCTACAGCTGAGACTTAAAGGAAGCTAGGAAAACCAGCATATACAAATAAGATCCTCCATACCTGGAGAACCTACAACAGAAATTCCCAGTACTAAGAGATGGAGTGTCTTCTTCAAGGAAAAGTAAAATAGACCATGTCACTGGATCAAAGAGCGCCTGGAAGTAAGGTATAAGAATATTTGAAATAAAGGGTGGTTGGCTAGGTTATTAAATGCTTTGAAAAACAAACAGAGGGTTTTACATTTGACCTTGGAGGTGATAAGAAGCAATTGGAATTTATGGAATGGAAAGATGGATAATAATGTAGGGAAATCTCTTTAGGAAAATCACTTTGAGAAAAGTACTGGAATGAGTAGATACACTGAGCAGCAGTAGTCCAGGTGTAAGATTACAATTGTAACAGAGTGGTGGTAATTTATTAATATTAATATTAAGGGGAGGAGGAGGGTATATTTAGAGATGTTACAAAGGTGTAATTGACATGCCTTGGCAACAAATGAGAATTAGGGTGAGAAATAGTGAGGAGTCAAAGACGACACCTACGTTGTAAGCCTAAAGGATGGGAGGATAGTGTTGCTCTCTACAGTAATAGGGAAACTTGAAAAGGGGGAAGGTTTGAGGGAAAGATAATGAGTTCAGTTTTGGACATATTAAATTTAAGTTGTCTATAGGACATGCAGTAATAGATGTCTAATAGGCAATTAGAGATGTGAGGTCAGGAAGACTGGAGGTCAGCAGAGAGGTTAGGACTGAATAAATAGAATTGAAATTCATAGGTATAGAGATAATAATTGAATCCATGGGAACTGAAGAGATCACAAAGTGAAATAGTATAGGAGATAAGAAAAACCAGGACAAAACCCCAAGCAGATAGGACCTGGTTGACAATTCTGCGAAGGAGACCAAAAAGGAGCAGCTAGATAGATAGGAAGAGAACCAGTAAGTAGAGAGCAGCGCCCTGAAAAATTAGAGAATATCAAGAAAGGTATTCCCTTATCAACAGTGTCAAAGACTACAGAGATGGCAAGATGAAGATTGAGAAAATCCCCAATGAGGAGTGAGAACAGGTCCTTGAATTTGACGATAAAGAAATCACTGAAAAGAGAATAATTTTAATTGAATGATGAATTCAGAAGCCAAACAGTAAAGAATTATAAAGAGATTGAGAGGAGGCAGAGTGGAGGTAACTATTGTAGATCTAGCTTTCTTAAGGAATATAGATGCAAAAGGCAGGATAAATATGGGACAATTGCTAGAGGAATCAAATGAGGATTTTTTTTTTTCAGAATGGGAGAGAGATGAGCATGTTTATAGGCAAAAGGGAAGTAGCCAGTAGACAGGGAGGGATGGAAGATAAGTGAGAAAATGGGAATCATTACTGGGGGCAATCTCCTGGAGATGGGATGAAATAGAGTTAATTGTGCATGTAGGTTATCCTTGACAAAGGGAAAGTGTTGTGTCATCATTTGAAATAGAGATGAAGGAACACATAATAGCAGAAGGCATCTGAATAGTGATATAAGGAAGAACCAAAAAGATGGTGAATGTTAAAAATTATCTTTGCATGTATTTTAAAAATAAAAAGCTATTATAAAAATATAATAAAATCAAATATGTAAAAGGAAAAAAATGACATCATAAACAAATTAGGGGAGCAAGGAAGACATTAACTTTCAACTTTATGATTAGGGAAAGAGTTAACCAAACAAGATATAGTTATGGTTACAGTGGATAAAAGGGACAATATCCAAATGTATTTTTTTTTACACAGACAAAACAATGCTGTTAAAATTATAAAAGAAATAAGCTAAAATTAGAAAAGAAAAAATCTTTCTAGCAAATTTATATGTTCCAGACAAATAAGGAACTGATCAAAATTTATAAAAATAAGAGATTTTTTCCAATAGCTAAAGAGACAAAGGATGTGAATAAGCAATTTTCAAATGAAGAAACCTAAACTATCAATATCCATGTATTTTTAAAAGTTTTGACAGCAATAATCAGAGAAATGAAAATTTGTTCAGTTGTGTCTAATTTTTCATGACCCTATATGGGGTTTTCTTGACTAAGATACTGTTGGATTACCATTTCCTTCTCCTGTTCATTTTACAGATGAATAACAGAGGCAAACAGGGGTAACTCCCAAGATCACATAGCTAGCAAGTGTTTGAGGCCAAATTTGAACTCAGAAAAAGTCTCCCCTACTCCAGATTTTGCCCTTTATCCATTCCATCACTAACTGCCCACATAGAAACTAAAACAGCTTTAAAATTTTACCTCACATCCATCAGATTAGCAAAGTTGACAAAAAAGGGAGAAAGGACAATTTTTGGAGAAGCTACAGCAAAATGGGCACACTAAAACATGATGGAGCTAAGAATTAGTCTAGCTATTTTGGAAAGCAATTTGGAAATATATACCCAAAATATATTAAATTCTACATATCTTTTTCTACATTTATGGACTTTTCAAAAGAAATCAACAAAAGAAGAAAAACATTTATATGTACAAGCTCTTTTTGTAAAAATAAAAAAAAAAACTTGAAAGAAAGGAGGTAACCATCTATTGAGGAATGACTGGATAAATTATGATATAAAAATACAATGAAATTTTGTTATAAGAAATGATAAATGAATAGATAATTTCAGAGAACACTGAGCTGATTTGTAGAGTGAAGAGAGCAGAGCCAGGAGAGGACAAAATGGTATAATATAAATATGGAGGAAAAAAAACTTTGAAAGATTTGAAAAATATGATCAATACAAAGATGAATTGCAATTTAACAGAACTGAAGATGAAACAAGATTGACTTATCTCCTGAGAAAATTCTCCCTTTTTCATCAACCATTTGTGTTATCTTCCCTCATTAGATTGTAAGCTCTGTGAGAGCTGAGATTGTTTTTCTTTTCATATTTACATTTCCAGTTTTTAGTATAGTGGCTGGCACAAAGTAGACATTTAATAAGTGTTTATTGAAAAAATGATTAATGGACCTAAGATGATGAATGAAAGACATTGTTTTGAACAAGGCTAGTGCAAAATTTTGTTTTGTTCAACTATGTATGTTTTCTTATGTTTTCTGTTTTCTCTCTTGTTTTTTTAATTAGGAAGTAGGAGATGATATAGGAGAAAGAAAAAATACTTATTAATTTTTTTCATTTCATTTCTTTCTTTCATTTCATTAATTCATTTTTATTTAATCTTTTAAAATGAAATTGAAGGTATTATTGGTCTTTGAGAAATCATAGAAAACAATAACTAAGTGGAAAAAAGCATATTAATGTATTTTTCTAGTATGGGCTTGGCAATATACTAAAAATTGATTGCTAAAGGGATGCTTTGTGAGCAATTAGAATTAGAAGCAATGATCATTATGAAAACAACATACTTTCATTAAGAACAAGTCATACTAGATTAACTTCATTTTCTTATCTGACAGGATTTTCAGACCAGATGATCAGGACAATGCTACGAGTCAGAGTATATCTAGATTTCACAGAGGAATTCAACATCTTTCACAGTATTCCTTTGGACAAAATAAAGACATGTAGACTGGATTATAATACAGTTAAGTAGATCTAAAATGAGTTGAACAACCATACCTACAGGGTGATAGTGAATGAATAAGTATCAACCTTGAGAAAAGTCTCTAATAAAGTGTTATATTTCTCCATTCAATAGAGAATGAATCTCCAATTCAAATCAATGATTTGGATGAAGGCAGAATTGTCATGCTTATCACATGCTTATTAAGCTTACAGATGAAGACAAAAATGTCAAGCCCCTGCTACCAAATCTTCTGACTCCAAATTCAATTTTCTTTATACTTCATCAACAAGGATCATGGAAGTCTATCCTGTGCTAGTAGCCATTATAGGGAGTTTCTGATGGTATTGTTCATGACAATCTTCTCTCTGCTGCATAGAGAAGAATAAGATATATTTCAATCAATCAACAATACATTTTTAAGTACCTACTATGTGCCAGACGTTGTGTGCTAAGTATTAGGGATACAAAGAGATAAAAAAAAAAAGTCCCTGCCCTCAAAGATCTTACAATCTAATAGGGGAAACAGCATGCAACCAAATATATGAAAAACAAACTATATAAAAATAAATAAGAAATGATTAGAAGAGATAAGGCACTAGAATTAAAAGGGGTTGGGGAAGGCTTATTGCAGAAAGTTGGATTTTAGTTGGAACTTGAAAGAAATCAGGTAGGATAGTGGGAGGTGGAACTAAGGTGGGAGAGAAAAGGCAATGACTTGCCTGCACTCTCCTCCAAATCTTCTGAATTAAGTAATGCCATAAAACAGTTCCTAGAGCAGCAGGACCCATAAAAAGACAAGATGAAATAATTTGCCCACCAAAGACAATTTAAAAGATCAGCAGGAAGGTTCTGTTGCACACAGGTAAGATGGAGCACAATCCAGCACAGTCTGAGATCAGACCTCAGCCAATCAGCTACAGGACTTGGATATGACTGTGAATCAGTAGTGGCAGTGACTGATTCTAAAGCTCTCAGTCCACAGACAATAAATGGATTGAGATTACAGAATGGGGGAAGAACTGTTGCTTTTGCCCATACTCAGATCTGGGTCACACAGTCCTGGTTGAAAGTTCTAGCACAGGGGCAGCTAGGTGGTGCAGTAGATAGAGCACCAGCCCTGAATTCAGGAGGACCTGAGTTCAAATATGGTCTCAGACACTTAACACTTCCTAACTGTGTGACCCTGGGCAAGTCACTTAACCCCAGCCTCAAAAAAAGAAAGAAAGAAAGAAAGAAAGTTCCAGCACAGAAGAGGTAAAGAGAAGCATTAGCACAACAGAGCAGTGGAGTAGAGACACCTGTCATAGTTCCATAGCAGAAAAAGAGTGCTTGTGGTTTTTCATAGGTTAGGAGAGTAGTAAACGCACCTCTCTTTAAATTATACCTCCTTGGAAGAACTGAAAACTTACAGGTCCCTAAAGGTATCTCTTTAAAAAGTCTCTGAAACTTAGGACAATGCCCCCTCCACTCTGAAAGCAGAGGTTTACTTAAGATAGAGTTAAAAGTCAATAGGCTGGGAAAATGAGCAAGCAACAGAAAAAAAAATGCTCACAAAAAAAAAATTATTATGAGAGAAGGAAGTTCAAAACCCACTCAAAGATAACAAGGTCAAATCTCCTATATCTAAAGCCTTCAAGAAAAATAGGAATTGGTCTCAGGCCATGGAAAAATTGAAAAAGAATTTTGAAAATCAAATATGTGAGGTAGTGAAAAATTGGCAAGAGAAATGAGAATAATGCAAGAAAATCATGAAAAAAAATGAGTCAACAGGGGCAGCTAGATGGCACAGTAAATAGAGCACTGGCCCTGGAGTCAGGAAAACCTGAGCTCCAATCCAGTCTCAGTCATTTAACACTTACTGACCATGTGATACTAGGCAAGCCACTTAACCCTCATTACCTTACAGAAGAAGAAGAAGGAAGGAAAGTGAAGGAGAAAGGAAGAAGAAGAGAAGAAAAAAAGTCAATAGCTGAATAAAAGACTCACAAACATCCATATACACAATACTGAAAACATGCTACCTTTAAAAATAGATTAGACCAAATGGCAAAAGAGATACCAAAAAACCAATGAGAAAAAGAATGTTTTGAAAAGCAGAGTTAGCCAAGTGGGAAAACAGGCACAAAAATTCATTAAAGGGGGAAAAAAGCTTTAAAAAATAGAATTGACTAAATTGAAAAGAAGGTACAAAAAGCTCACTGAAGAAAACAATTTCCTAAAAATTAAAATTGAGAATCTAAGATAGCAAGACAGCAACTCATCATGCTCTCCCCCAAACTGCTCCAGATTCCTTTAAATAATGACTCCATAAATTTTAGAGCATCCAGACATAGAAAAAAACAACTTAGGTTACAAGAAAGATCTGTAGAATCAGGAAGGGAGTTCAACATGGAGTCCCAGTGTAGGCCATACCAAATGCAGTCCCAGCCTCGGATCTCAGATCAAAACATACACTCAAAAAATGATAATGAAGTCAAAGCACATACAACCACCAACTCTAAGAAAAATAAGAATTAGTCTCTGGTCAAGGAAAAGCTCAAAAATATTTTGAAAATCCAGTAATAGAGGTAAAGGAAAAACAGGAAAGATAATTGATAGTGGTTCAAAAGGAAATACAAAAAGCTAATGAAAAGAATGTCTTAAAAAGTAAAATTGGCCAAATAGGAAAGAAGTTTCAAAAGCTCACTGAGGAAAATAATTTCTTAAAAATTAGAATTGAGCAAATGGATGTTAATAGCTTTATGTGAAATCAATAATCAATAAAGCAAAATCAAAATAATGAAAATAAAAGACAAATGTGAAATATCTCATTGGAAAAAACAACTGACCTGCAAAATAGATCCAGGAGAGATTATTTGAAAAGTATTGGTCTACCTGAAACTCCTAATAAAAAAAAGAACCTGAACATAATTTACCATGAAATTATCAAAGAAAATTGTTCTGATAATCTAAATCAAAGGGTAAAATAAAAATTGAAAAACTCTACCAATCACTTCTTAAAAGAGATACAAAAATGAATATTACCAGAAATATTATAGCCAAATTCTAGAACTCCCCGATCAAGGAGAAAATGTTGCAAGCATCCAGAAAGAAACAATTCAAGCATAGTGGAGCCACAGTCAAGATATCACAAGATTTAGTACTTCTGCATTAAAGAAACAGAGGACTTGGAATATGATATTCCAGAGAGCAATAGAAATAAGATTATAACCAAGATTCACCTACTCAGCAAAACTGAGTATAACCCTTCAAAGGAAAAGATGGGACTACAATGAAATAAAAGATTTTTAAGCATTCTTGGTAAACAGACCAAAGCTGAATAGAAAATTTAATTTTCAGGTACAGGACTTAGGAGAAGTATAAGTAGGTAATCAAGAAAGAGAAATCATAAAGGACTTAATAAGGCTTATCTTTTTACATTCTTACATAGAAGGATGATATTTATAACTCATTAGATCTGTCTCATTATTATGACAGTTAGAAGGAGTATATATAGACAGAGGGAATAGGTGTGAGTTGAATATAAAGAGTTAATATCTAAAAGATAATAAAAATCTTTACAAGATAGAGGAATATACTGGAAGAAAGGGAAATGGAGAGGTGGTATGGTGTAAATTATCTGCCATAAAAGCAGAAATAAAAAACTTTTTATAGTGGAGGGAAATTGAGGGAGGAAAGGAAGAGTGAATGGACCTTACTCTCATCAGAACTGGCTCAAAGAGGAAATAACATATATACTTAACATAGGTATAGAAAGCTATCTTACCCTGAAGGGAAGTAGGAGGGAAAGGGGATACTGGAAGGAGGAAAAGTGATAGAAGAGAGGGAATATTGGGGGAAGGAGTGGTCAATAGCCAAAAACTTTTGAGGAGGCACAGGGTAAAAATAGAGAGAGAATAGAATTAATGGGCGGGGGGAATATGGTTAGCAATTGTAAAAAAGAATTTTGAAGCAACTTTCTCTGAGAAGGACTTATTTCTCAAACATATAGGGAACTAAGTTAAATTTATAAAAAATAAGAGCCATGCCCCAATTGACAGATGATCACAAGATATGAACTATGCCCAAAAAGCTATAAATACATGCATATCCATTTGGCATGAATGCCAAAAGAGATTTAAAAATAAAGGAAAAGGATCCATATGTACAAAAATATTTATTGCAGCTCTCTTCTCAAGGAAAAAAAATGGAAACTAGCCCCTTAAATTGGGGCTAAATAAATGGTGGTATGTGATTGTGACTGAATGTTATTGTTCTGTGGGAAATGATGGACCAAGTTCTCTCCATGAAAAGTCTTTGATTTTATAATCAAGCAAAGTGAAATGTATTGTGTACTAAATAATAGCAATGTTCTAGGAAGATCAGCTGTGAATGTCTTTGTTATTCCCAGTAATACAATGATTCACAACTACTCTAAAAGACTTATGAAAAATCCTATCCATAACCAGAGAAAGAATTGATTGTGTCTGAATACAAAATGAAGCATTCTCTCTCTCTCTCTCTCTCTCTCTCTCTCTCTCTCTCTCTCTCTCTCTCTCTCTCTCTCTCTCTCTCTCTCTCTCTCTCTCTCTTCTAGTGTGTATATGTTTCTCTTTTTCTCTCTCTTTTATTTTTCTTGAGGACTTTTTAGGAGACAACTATGTTTTCTTTTACAACATGACTTACAGAAATGTTTTGCATAACTTCACATGTGCTTTCTTAATGAGGTATTGGGGTGGGAATAAGGGAAAGAATCTGGAACTCAAAGTTTTAAAAACAAATGCTAAAAAAAATCCAAATAATCTACGACATAATGCTGCTTAAAACTTCCACCCACTCTTTCCACAAATAAATTCCTCCTGTTCATGGCAAACTGGCATGGGTACACTTTCAAAGTGGTACATAAGGAATACAGCCTCTTGACTCCTTTTGACATAAATGGAAGTCACAATCCAGTTCTCTATGTCCTGCCTTGAGAGCTTACCCAAATGTAAAATTACATTCCACATAATTTCATGAAAGAAGGTGATACATACCAGTCTCAAAGTCATCATATCTTCCATATAAATTGCATTGTTAACTAGGTTTTCCAATGGATATCCTGTTTGTTTCCTTGGTTTTAGCTTTGATGATGTTCTTGAGAACAGCAATACACATTGTGCATACAGTATTGTAGGTAATGGTGTTCTTACTGAGGTTGAATCTGTCTTGTGCTTTCCAAGCAAATACTGAATAACTTATGCCTAAATATTTTATGTTTTAAGGGAATGGGTGTATTATTTGATGTTGAATAAAATTAAGCAAGCAATTTAATATCTTCTAATTGAACAGCTTACTGGATTGGCTACATTAAATGCTCTGTAAAATGACACAAATACATTGTGTTGTTTCTTTCTCTTATCATTTCACCTTTATCCTAAATGCCAATCAATGGCACAATTTTATGTATCAATCTTTTTTTTTTTTTCATGTGCTACGTAGCAAATAGAGAGGATAGAAGTAATAATATGTATATATACTGTAGAAGTAACTGTGAGCTACCCTTGTATAGAAAGTAGCCCAACAAAAATCACTTCCTTTTCCCTTCCCCTCCCTTCATCTTTTTCCCCCTTTCTCTTTCTGCTTCCCTCTTCCTTACCTTTCCTTCATTTTTCATGTTTTTTTTTTTAATTTTCTTATCCTTTCTTTTCCCTCTTTTTCATTTTCTTCTTTTTCTTTTCATTTTTACTTTTACATTTGGGGGTAGGGCATACTAATATTTGTTTATTTTTCACTTCCAAACATTATCAATACTATAAAGACACAAACATTGATATTTTGGTGAGGGACAGTATTCCTTAGAAATCTTGTCTTCATTTTTACATGTAAAACCTGCATATCTGGTTGTGAAAGACCTGTTTTTCCCTAATTGCCTTTTACACTGTGGTATTCACAGGTGTAGACCAGATAGACAAGATGTATATTACATTGTCCTTGCCTAATGATCAGGAAGCTTTATATATATATATACATATATATATATATACATATATATATGTATATATATACATATATGTATATATATGTATGTATGTATATATATAATATACATACATACATACACTGTCTAGTTGTTAAATAGTCAAAGTGATTCAGAGAACTTCAACTTTATATTTAGTAACTCAAGATATTAAAAGTGATGCATTTAAATTATTCCTTAGGAATAGATTTGTTATCAATGATAATTTTAAGAAATGAATATTTTAGTACATTTTCCATAGGCCCATGTTTATATATATATATATATATATATATATATATATATATATATATATACACATATATGTGTATGTATGCATGTATATATATATATATATATATATATACATATATATGCGTGTGTGTATATATTATATATATATATTTATATACCTAAGATTTTGGCTCTCTGGAAAAAGATTTCCTAAATTTCTTTTGGTTACAGATAAGAGGAATTAGGTGTATGTGTGCATATTTTTTTTTAAGAAAGCTAAATATTTTCTTCATTATTCTAACTCTTGCAATATGATCATTTGAAAAATAATGAATTCTAGAAACTTCTCACATTTGCCTAGATTCCAATTACTGGGGTGTAATGTGAATTGTCATTTGACCATTTTTTTCCTGTTTTCCCCATAAAATAAAATATATCAGTGATCTCAATGATAGCAATTTAACAAGACAGATCAAGAAAGACAAGGAAAATGGCATGAGAGATTAGGTAACAATACCTAATTGATGCCATGCCAACACTTGCTCAAGTCCCACAAAGTGGCAAAGCTGTCCAACATATCACTTGGCTTTGCTGAAAAGAGCGTTCTCCTTATTGAATATTTGATTCATTTGCTGATATTTACTTTGGTGAGTTGGGAAGCAATGTAAACTAATTCAGTCTCTAACCAACCAGTTTATCTTAGACCAATGTTTCCTAAGGAATTCAGTTATAGACTATAAAAAGGTGAGATATAAATGACAGGAAGAGTCAGGATTTGGAAATAGGAAGGTAGTTTTTATGCAAATATTGCTGAGTATTTCAATGAGGGCAAAGCCATATCTTAAATTTCATTTGTCTGCCATATAATTCCTAGTTCAGTCTTAGGTACATAACAGATATTCAATAAAACAAACAAACAAAAACAGCTTCTTGAATTGAATGTTAATTCATTGAATTTTTTAGACAAATTATTTTTCTTGGATTGGGTTGAATTCCTTAGGGCAGTTTTGAAAATAGCTGATGAATTAGACTTAGATGAACATGAGAGTCATAAAGGAAGCAAGGTAATATTGTAGACAGAGTGCTGGACTTGAAATTAGGGAGACTTTGATTTAAATTTTGCCTCAGAAATTTATTAGTTGTATGACCATGAGCAAGTTAACATTTTAGAGCTTCAATTTCTTCATGTGTAAAATGAGTGTGATTTTAACACCTACTTCATAAGGTTGTTATGAAGACCAAAAGAGGTAATGTGTTTAAAGGGTTTTGTCAATCTTAGAGTTTTAGCAAACTTTATTTAGTAAAAATGCTAGAAAGTAGCAGTAACAGCAGCAGCAGCAGCAGTAGTAGTAATAGTAGTAGTAATAGTAGTAGTAGTAGTAATAGTAGTGTAGAACTGAGCTTTAAAGCACCTAATGGGCAATCCAGTCTAACCTGATCATTTTACAGGTGAATAAACAAAGGCTTAATTTAAGTGTTTTCTCAGGTTCACACTGGAAATAAGTATGAGAGATTTCACAATCAAAAGCCCTCTAAGAATCCTGTTAATGCTGATAATTCCTCTTATTATTCACCAAGATATCAGATCCTACACAAGGGTGAAATTCAGGGTGAAATCAACATTTGCTCCTCCTACTTTTTTCCATAACTTTTCCCAAACTTTAGATAAGTCCCAAGGAGTTTAAGTAAAACTAAATATCATCAGGAATAGTATTTCAAACATGTCTGTGACTTTTAGTGTTCAACCCTATAAATTTATGTTAGATGAAGAGGTTTAAAGTCCTCCATGAGGAACAATGTGAAAGAAGAGAGAAAATAAATTGGAGGGGGGGGAGAAATACAGTTAGCAATAATAATTGTAAAAATAATTTTTAGGGAAGTTTCTCTGATAAGGCTTTATTTCTCAAACATAGAGGGAATTGAGTCAGATTTATAAAAATAATGAGCCAATGCTCCAAGTTGATAAGTGAACAAAAGATATTATTAATGAATGCCTAAGGGGTTATAAATTATGTCTATCCTTTGACCTACCAACCTAACTCTGAGGTTTGAATACCAAAAGAGATTAAAAAAAAAAAAAAAGGAAAAGGACCTATATATACAAAAAATATATATTTATAGCAACTCTCAGGGCAAAAAAAAAAAAAAAAGGAAATTCTCTCTCATTAATTTTATTTTTTCTTGCTGGATTTTTTTTCATTAGGTGGTAGATCTATATTTTCTTTCATCCTATGACTTTTATGGAAATGTGTTGTATAATTTCACATAGGGTTTCTTAATTGGGGATAGGGATGAGAAAAAACAAATATTTTAAAAGTTTTAAATATACCTGGGGAAAATATTAAATAAATAAATTTAACAAAAATAAAATCCTCCATGGTCTGACTCAGTCTCATTTGTCTAAAGTTATCTGGCACTACTTTCATCTCATATTGTATTGGCTTCAGTGTAGCCAGGCTTTTCACTGTTCCTCTCACCTCAGATATTCTATGCTCCTTTTTCTCCTTCCTCCACTTCAATTCTTCTAACTCTTCAAATTTCAGCTTTATTTGAGATGCTTCAATGTAGTCTTTTTAAAAATAATCTCTCCTTTTTGACTTCACATAATACTGTCTTTGTCAAACAACTAAGAATTTATGCATAGCCCATCTTGTATTGTCTTTTAATTGTTTTATATTCAAAAGACTTATCTTTATAATTTAATTATACACTTTTCAAAAGCAGAAACTACATCATTTTACTTTTTTATTTCCCCATGATATCTGGAACCACAAAAGGATTTCAACAAACATTTGTGAATTGATTTGGATTAGATTTTTATGGGGAGGAAAGTTCAGGATAGAGGTAGTATGCTTAAAACTATAATGGCTTTCAGGATGACAAGATCACAAATTCAAAGCTTAAAGGGAACTTGCAAACCACCAAGGCCAATTCCCTCACTTTATGGGGTAAGGAAATTGAGGTGATAAGAGACTAAGTCACTTGCCCAGGATCTCATAACTAATGAATGTCTAAGGTCAGATTTGAACTCAAGAAGAGAAGAAAGGATAAACAACAATTTGAGGAAATATTCCAACTCAGGTCTTCTTGATCTCAAATCAATATTTTTACTGATTATTGTAGTCAGATGACCATCTCAGAGATAATCAAGTTCAGGCCTTTGAGGTTACCTGGAAAAAAATAAGCATTTATTAAATATCTCCTATTTTGGGGCACTGTCTTAGGCATAAGTCATACAATGGCAGGAGCTAAATAATTCTGATCCTCAAGAACTTGCATTCAAAAATATAAATAAATTCTGTAGACAATTGTGGAGACATAGTGTTGCATAGTGATAAAAGTCCAGCCTTAGAGTTGAGAAGACTTGACTCTAAGTCCATGTTCCTTCATATATTAATATATTATTAATGTTATTATGAACAAATCATTTAATTATTCTGAACCTGCACAACTATCTAAGACTACATCATAAAGAACTTGTATTTATGAATCCATGATGAAAATTTCCATATTAGGAATTCTGATCATCAATGAAACTACAAATCAGAAGAAGGGAAATGATGAAGAGGAAATTTTCATAATTAACATGAATAATATGCAAAATTGAACTTATTAAAGATGATAAAGCCAAGAAATGGTTATGAAACAAAGGAAAACTCTTTGCAAACTTTCCAGAAACTTTGTTTACTTTGTAATTGTCATAAAAATTTTCAACTTTGTCTGACTAAATGCCCCATCCTCCACTAACTTAGAACCCTAATGCTTTCAGCCTCATGGGAGCTTTGTGTCTAATGCCTTCAACATCAGGAGATAAGGAAGCATTATGACGTAGAAAAAACATTGGGCTTAAAGTGAGAAGACCTATGTTCATCTGTCTTTGTGACCTCAAATAAGTTATTTAATCTATTTGTGAATAAATTTCTTCATATAAAAGGGACACAATGATAACTTCTCAGTCTTGCAAAGATATTGTTAGATGTTATGAGAGTTGATGTCACATGCTTTGAAAGATATAAGATATTCAAAAATACTTGATTTGGGGGTAATGGGAAGAATGTAGAACTGTAAGAAACTATTAAACTCAGACTTTGCCATATGTGACTCTGGGCAAGTCACTTCACCTTTTTGACCCTGAGTTTTCTTACCTATAAATTGAAGGGAATGGGCTAAATAATCATGAAAGTCTATTTGCACTGAGAGGAATCTAAATTTCTAAGAAATATGCCTTAAAATAAATATTTCATCATCATTTTGCTATTGATTTTTTTTCCAAATTCAGGGCTATTCCTGAATGTGGGACAATAAAAATAATAAAAATGATTAATAAAGGGGAAAAGATTGGTTTAAAAAGTCCTTTCTGGATAATTAGGGTAATATGAGAGCCAATAATAATAATGATATTAATAAGGTGACTTCAGATTCCACTAAGTGTTCAGAACATAGACATGCTGCTCCCTCCCCTGGTTAACCCCCAACATTGTGGTCAGTTCCAGGTGTCATAGACAAGTAAGAAACTATCCAGAACAGGGTCACCAGATTGGTGACAGAGCTTGAATGAGAATCAGTTAAAAGAACAGAATATGTTTAGCCTAGAATAGAAATATCTATTAATAGGAGTGGGTAGAAGGGTGGGGAAATAGTAAATTCCAGGTATTTAGAGGTTTTTCTACTAGAAAAAAAAAGAATAAATTTATTTGCTTGTTCCCAGAAAGACAGAGTTTGAACAATAAGTTGGATTTTGCAAGGGAGCAGATTTAGACTTGATGCATGCGGTGCAGGAGAGAGTGCCACAACTATCCCAAATTGGAAGGGGCTCTCTTGGGAACTAGTAAACCCCATCCTCTCTCTTTAGGTCTTCAGTTATAAGCTGGATACCTACTTATTAGTCATACTTTACAGAGGATACATTGTAAATTTACTTTGGATGAAGTAAACTCCAAGATTTCTTCTACTTAGTTCTTAAAGACTGTGAAATATCCCATAGGGATTCTTAACCTAGAGCCCATGAATTTAGTTTTCTAATAGTTCAATAACTATGTTTTAACACACTTGACTTCCTTTGTAAGCCAAATTACACTAGGTGTGGGGCCCTGACATTTGTTCCTCTTGCAAGCAGTTTCCCCCACTTTGAATTATTTTTTTAATTTTTTTTTGTTTGTTTGATTCTGAACTCTCTTGTTTCTAGTCTGCCATGTTTGGCTTGAGCCATCCACAGGTTAGAGGCAGGTTCCATCAGGTTGACACCTTTGATATGTGGGCATTCTCATAGGAGAGAGAAAGAGAGAGAGTAGAGGGAGAGAGAGAGAGCAGGAAAGGAAGAGGAAGAAGAAGAGGAAGAGGGAGAGGGAGAGGGAAGAGGTAGAGGGAGAGAAAGAGGGAGCGGAAGAAGAAGAGGAAGAGAGAGATGGAGAGGGAAGAGGGAGAGGGAGAGAAAGAGGGAGAGGAAGAAGGAGAGAAAAAGGAAGAGGAAGAGGGAGAGGGAGAGGGAGAGTGTTTTTCAAAAGGCAGAACACATGTGTAAAGCACAAAATATTAGAGAGAAAAGAGGTGTAGCAGATGTATTCCCTAGTTTATATATCTACACATGCTTGCATTTTACATTCTGAAAAATGACCTACATATCAGGATCACATATCTGGATCAAGGTCTTATTCATCATTCAAGAAACATTCTGTTGTCTCTTTAACATCACCTTTCTAACATCTTCCATCCCAGTTTTTTTTTAGTTGAATAAAAAGTATTTTTAATGTTCAATTAGGATTTAGACTTTACTGCCAAACTTTTTCTTCAGGTCTAAGGGGAAGTTATGTCATTTTCTATTCCCTGTTCTAGGTTAGACTGTCATCCAAACTTAGACCTCAAAAAGCCCAGAAGATCAAAAGAAGCCTACCCTATGATTCTTGAAGATGCTGTTATTCTAATCATTCTGCCCCATAATGCCCACTTTTAGAGAAGAAGCTCAATAATTTGGGAAGTAATGCCCCACTAATCATGCTTTTCCAAACATAATGTAATTAGGTAGTGATGGCTAATTGCAATATTGATATATTAACTATGGAGGCAAGCAGTCTTCCAGTTTTAATAGATTATAATGTAGTTTGGCTCTGATAATTTTTGTTCAGAGGAAAAATGAATTCAAAGGATGAATATGTGATGTGAAATAATTTCATAAATAGTTTGCACATTGTATTCATTGTTTTAATTTCCATTAGCTTCATTCGTCATTCTAGTCAAAGCAGTTTAAAATGTATGTTTAATATACATAGCAAAATGCATTTAGATCCTTACTAATGCTCTGCAACTTTAAGAAGTATGTTTTTGTAGACAGGATAGGAGAAGCCTAATACTAATCAGTGAATGCAATCACATACACCTCAATGGGGCAGGAAAGGTTAAGGAGAAATAGTCAGTTATATCCTAAGGTAAGGAAGCAAATAAAGGAACTGAATGCTGTAAGTCAAGGGCAAACATGTCTAGAGAGCATAGAACAATATTCAGGCTCTCATATCATCACTCTCTTCATTACAGAATCACAAAATTTGAGAGTTGGAAGGTACTCAGTAGCCATCTATTGCAGCAGCAGCATTTAAGGTTTGCAAATCCTTTCTGACTCCAAATCCTAAACTCTATCCATTGTGCCACCAAGCAGATTCCCCACTATAAAATACCCAACAAGTAGTCCTTCAACTTCTGCTTTAAGATGCCCAAAGAAGGTGAATAGACACACCCACTTTTGCACAATCTTGTTAAAAAGATGTTTTTTCCCGCTGACATTCATTTTAAATCTGCCTTTTCACAACTTCTACCTATTGCTACTGGTTTTGTCTTCTGGGACTAAATGGAAATAAAGTCAGGTCAACTAGCTAATGTTAATTAAACATTTCTATGGGCCAGGTATGAGCTAAGTGCTAGGAATATTAAGACAGGCAAAAACAGTCCTTTCTTTAAATATGCTTGCATAATAATGAGGGAGAAAACATGCAAATAATTATATCCAAACAACAGATATATAGGATTATTTGAAAATAATCTCAGAGGAATGCATTAGCATTAAGGGGCCTCTTAAATGAGGTGATATCTTGTTTGTCCTTTGTTCTCAAAAAAGACCAATGACATCAAGAAGGTGATGTCTTGACTTGCAAATGAATTGGACTAAGTAAGGGAAGGTTGTTCAAAGTCAGCCTCATTTTCTCCTGAAGAGCCATCTGTGTCTTGTGACAAGATATGGATCAGGACCAATGGAGATGGACCCCAGATGCAGTGGAAGATCTTGACTTAAAAAAAAAAAAAAAAAAAAAAAAAAAAAAAAAAAGATCTTTCTCAGTTCTTAGTTTGTCTGAGGCAGTACCTATTCAATGATTAAAGCTAGGTAAAAAATGAGGCAAAAATAAGCTCTTTTACCAATTAATATTACAATCAACCTAGAAAGAAAAGACAGTTAGGGTTTCTGACCAAAACAGAAATATTTGCTGTTTATATTCTCTGAGTCATCACAGTTTAAATAATGACCAAGTGAGGTTTGGCCTGGAACATTGTTGTACAATCAGTAAGAGCCAAAGTGATTTGGGTTTAAGGCATGATCAAGTAGCTTGATTTGAATCCAAATGAGTTTTTATCAAAGCCTGGTTTTCCAATGCTGTATTTCTAGAAGACTTTGAAGGAAGCCGGGGAAGTCTGGGAGCAGAGATGAGGGGAAACATTCTAGCCATGGAAGATAGTGAAAATACCCTAGAGTTAGGAAATAGTATGTTTTATGGGGGAAAAAAAACAGCAAGGAGGCCAATGTTGCTCTGTCATTGTGTGTTTGGCAAATAGTGAAGTGTAAGACAGAAAGGTAAGAAGGGACAAAGTTAATAATGTCTTTAAAAGTTAAACAGAAGATTTGTATTTAATTCTAGAAGTAATAAGGATCCACTAGAATTTATTGATTGGAGAAAGGTAGTAACATAGTCAGACCTGCATATTAATAAAATCATTTTTGATCTTGACTGGAGGATGAATTGAAGTGGAGAGAGACTCAAGGAAGGGAGAGCAATCAAAAAGCTACTGCAATAGTCCAGCCTTAAGGTGACAAGGGCATACACTAGAATGATGGAAGTGACAGAGGAGAGAAGGGGAATTACAGTAAAAGTATTATAAGGATAGAATTGACAAGACTTGGCAAGTAGATAATGGCAAAATAACAGAGAATGAGTTGAGAATAACACCTAGGTTGTAAGCTTGGTGATTCAGATAGTAGTACTTTCTATAGTAATAGGGAAATTAGAAAAAATAAGAGGGTTTTAGAGAAGCATGAGTTCTATTTTTGCATATATTGAATTTAAGAGTCTCTAAGACATTCAGTTCAAGATATCCAATAGGCATTTGAACATTTAAGAGTAGAGATCAGGAGAGAGGTTATGGCTGAATGAATAGATCTGCAAATCACTTACATAGAAATAGATGATAATTGAATCCATAAGAACTGTGGTCATAAATGATTGGGGGAAAAAATAAAAAAACAAGGATGAGACTACACCTCTGAATTAGCAAATCTTACAAATAAGGGTTTGATTTATTATTTTGTAGATTACCTGGACTCTAGAGTTGAAGTGATAAAGAAAATGATACCCTAAAAATGAGCCAGTTGTTAAATTTTTCCCAATACACCATTGCACCCAGGTCTTCATGACCCCAAATCGATCACTTTATGCCCTACTCCCTCTAGCTGACTACCTGCTTAAGGGAACTGTGATTCAGAGCCAAAATAAATTACCTGGAATCTTCTTGACTTTAGCTAGAAAACGTTTGCATTGGAATTCATCTTTTTTTTAAATTTTCCCCCCAATCATATCTGATTCATCATGACCCTATTAGAGGTTTTCTTGGGAAACATATTAGAATGGTTTCCCATTCTTTTCTCTAACTCATTTTACAGGTGATGAAACTAAGGCAAACAGGGTTAAATAACTTTCCCAAGGTCACACACACTGCTAGTCTGGGGTCAGAGGAGAACTCTGGAAGATGAACCTTCCTGACTCCAGGCCTGGTCCTTTATCCACTATACTACCTAGATTCTTATAATCTTATACTGAAAATAATAAATTAGCTTGAACAAATTTGAACTGGTTCCAGCACATCCCTGTGTGAGTTCCAATCCTGCATCAGATACTTACATGTTAGGTGATCCTAACCAAACCATTTGTACTTGCAGCCTTAATTTCCTCATCTGTAAATTTTATATATATATATATATAGTTTTTTTCCCTGATTCTTTAAAATGACACTAATACTTCTATTGTTCACTAATCCCTGTTTAAAGCATAGGGAAGAAATGTGTGCCACACATGGATAAACAGAAATTCACTATCAGTATTACAAATAGCAATTCAAGTTGGCTAGGGGTAAAATCTTGATACTAAGTTGGATTGTTTATTTTGCCTATTCTTTCTTGAGAAAAATGTGATTCTATTGGTTTGTCAACTCAACAAACAAACATTGAAATGAAATAGTGCTCTGCCTCCTCAATCCAGAGCGTGAGCTCTCTCTCTCTCTCTCTTTCTCTCTCTCTCTCTCTCTCTCTCTCTCTCTCTCTCTCTCTCTCTCTCTCTCTCTCTCTCTCTACATATATATATATATATATACATATGTATATACATATACATATGTATATATATACTATATAGATAGATAGATTCTTATTATATAATAAGAATCTAGGTAGTATAGTAGAATTCAGTGATCTGTGTGTTTGACGCCTCTGTACTAAAGCATTATGGTATTTACTGGACTGGTTAAATAAAATCAGGAAGTACTAATTATTTTTTTCCAAACATTCATCTTCTAGAGTCCTGTGGAATTTCTACAACTGTAAACAAATATTTAATTCTGTCCCCCTTCAGAAAAAAACATGACTCCAAATCAAATATGATCATCCTTTAATAATGCTGTTTCAGTTGTTCAGGTGTGGCATACAATGGAAACAGAGGATTATATATACATATAAATCTTTGTGAAGTTGGTTCTCTAAATACAAAGTCCTTTTCTGTGGAAACTATAGGGATCCTTACATGTCTCAAAGAGAGAAAATAGAGAGGATCTACAGATATTGACAAGGTCTCATCCATCCTTCAGTACAACAGAAACTACTTCAAGTTCTAATAGATAAGCTCCTTATAAAGGGACCTTGGGAGCCTTTTGTATAATTTTGCCACTGGAACTAGTCAAATCCCATATGAGAAGCCCAATAAGATTGTCCTGTATGCAGAGGCTCCAAATAGAGACAACCTTTCCAGTATGATGCATACTTTAGATTTAGAGAAAACAGATTTCAACAAGCCTAATTTAAGCCCATAGTCTAAAATTCTATAGGTGAAATCAATCTCTCATGATTATTGTGAGCATCAAATGAGATTTGTAAAACATTTAATCTAGCCCTTATCATATAATAGCTGCTTTATAAATATTTTCTTTCTTCCTTCCTTCTTTCCTTTTTCTTTCCTTCCTTTCTTTCTTCCTTTTTTCCTTCCTTCCTTCCACTCCTAGAAGGTAACTTGGGAATTACCCTATAGCATTTATTTTTCCCCCTCTAAGATGGGATGACACAAAAATAACTGTACTCTTCTCAAGTAACCTTTTTCTTTCCCTATCTGCATTTGTAATGAAGTATAATATAGCTCTTCTTAACATTTTTGTGTATAAAGGACCCCTGTGGCCATCTGCTGAAGATTATAGATAACTTTTCAGAATATTGTTTTATTGTTTACTTTCAGAATTGAAAGAGATGTTGAATTTCAGCTAGAAGTTAAAGAAAAAAAGGTGACATTTTTCCCATCCAAGTTTATAGATCCCTATATTAAAAACTACCAGTTTAGTGAGTGACTCTAGTCCTGGGCCAAGAGTCAAGCAAAGTACTTTCTGGTTCCATTTCTGGGGCTAACCAGTTGTATAATATGGAGCAAATAACCTAATAAACTAGGTAGATCTCAGTTTCCTCACCTGTAAAATGCTGGTCATT